>NW_024103540.1:0-30000 GCF_003945595.2 Pipra filicauda
AAAATGGTATGATGAAACCTTTAAGGAGGTTTTAGATCAATTTGGAAAGATTCACCTACTGACCTACTACTACTGGTCTCTTCCAAAATTATCTGGGGAGAGCATGGAGATTTTGCATTTAAACAATGACACAGCCAATTCTTGCAGAGGTCTCAAGTGCCAAGGAAAGCAAACAGCACACTGATTTTTGTTAATTTCCCATAATCCAGAATTTGCAGTGAAGTGGAAGTCAAAGTATTGTTCATCTTTAGATAAATCTTAAGATCAGAAACTGATGAAATGCGTAGAAGAATGACAGCCTTGTGAGTTTTGGAAGCGCATAAATCCTGGGCACTGTGTTACTTCTGGCTAAACATTTCTCTGTTCATCTTGAAGGGATATGTTTTCATTTTAGCCTATTAATCTCAGTTTATCTTTTTTTTGACACAGATCTATTAGGAATTTTAAAGACTACAATATAGACTCCAGATGCTAGGTGTTCCTTCATCTTTTTGGTACACACTTTAATCCATAACAACCAACACATTTATTTTATGAGCCTTCACAATCAAGAGAGTCTTAATATCCTTTCTGGCAGGTTTTCACTCTTTGATTTCACATTATATAGGGGACTGGATACTTTGAACACATTTTAGAAAGTCTCAAAAGCAACTCCTTTATGGTGAGTTCTTTACATCTCCATAGTAAATCCTGCTTTGCTTTTAAAATATGCTCGTAGGCACATGTATGGAAGTGTAGCTGCATTATAAACTGAATGATAACACATGAGATTGTGCACTTGGCAGCGTGCTGTAGGTTGACAAGGTTGACTGTTTCACACAGAGTGACCGAGCCTCATTAGAGACGTCCATTATCCAGGGGGAGCCTCCCTCTCCTGGTTTTGTGACAGTCCTGGTACTCAGCGGTGAAATAAAACACATACTGATCAAACTGCATTATGAGTTGGTGCTTGCAATGTGTCTCTTCTCCATCACTGAGATCTGTTACGGTGAATGTAACCATAGGTTTTCCTCTGCTGCTGGAATTTCAGGCTATAGATTCTTTTTATTTGTTTTATTTATTTCTCTGAATGAAATTGAATTCTGTGTTTGTTTTCACTAGCATGCCCCAATTGATGATGTTGGGGTTACTGCAGACTTACATGAGTGCAACTCCGATTTTGGCTCCTGGCAAATAAAAAAGTTTTCTCCCTTTTTCTTCTCTCTGCGTCTGTGTGTGCCTCTGTACCTCCTTCAGAAATGCAACTGTTAGAATTTGTAAATCCTACCAGCGAAAAAATGACATGCAGGGAAAAGCAAAAATGTTTACCCATCACTGAGCTAGACAAACATCTTCATTTCAGTGATTCAGACAACAAATCAAATAAAGAAAGAAACCCTCTGATGAACTCCTCCCTTGCTTCCCTTCATCCAGCTCATCTGATGCTGAAGTGAAATACATTTCTGCAAGTACAGTCAAGCCATAAATTGAACAATGAATATCTTGTCCAGTAAAGCTCATATCCCAGCTGGGGTTTTCAGCAGCAGCTTGAGCAACATTTCTGAGGGGAAGACCTTTATGAAGGAGATTAAGGAGTGCCCGCGTTCAGCAGTCAGTGCTCTTTTCCCATATGACCGGAGCAGTAATGGCTGTGTGTGAGATCCTGGCTGCTCTCCTGCATGCAGAGGAAAAGAGACAGTTAGATTGCCACTATTTGTGCTTGGGAACGTTTGGAAGTGAGTTGGGCTGTACATTTATCTCCCTCTTCAGCGACTGGCCTCGGTTGATCAAAAGGTTCTTCAAGCTTTTGAAGGCATTTTTGTACCTTGCTCTCTTAGTGCTTCTGTTCTTAAAAATCTGGTCCCTTCTGCTGGACAGAACCTGTGTAGTTGGCTGTCAGTTGTGGCCCCTGTAAGTGTCATCACAAGAGGGATTTTGTGCTAAGTTCTGGTCCAGGCTGTAGCTTCATTCTCTTGTGCAGTCTCTCAGAGTACCACGGGTACAGAAGTACCTCTGCAGATCTGCTTTTGAAATCCCTTTCCAAATGATGTGATTTGTAGGTGCATTGATGTGAGTCTTTGAATCTGGTATGCAATGGAAACGACATACTAGACAGTTGTAATATGCCACTCAAGCTGTCATCTTTTTTTTTTTTACCTGTTCATCCCTCTTTGTTGCCAAATAACTGGCATCGGCATCCACATTGGTGGTCCTGAGAGGGCCCCAGGAAGAGAGCTAAATCCTGCTGAATGTTGCATACTAGAAAGAGCCCCACATATTACTGACCACATCTTTTTTTTTTTTTTTTTTAATCCTCTTGGATTTTTTCCAGTGGCTTGGAAGGAGGCTGGATTTGCACTACTGTGTTTCCTTTCTCAGACAAGAGACTGTGTCTGAAATTTATTAGGGTTTTTTAGCAATGTTGAAAATTACAAAAGGAAGGGCACACGTCAGTGCTAGTTTGAAGCTGTGCTGGTTTAAACATATTTTTCCTTTTCAAGTAGTTGTCATATTCCATTTGGTAGTTGCAAATCCATAAAAGCAAACACCTTGTAATCTTTGTGGCTTAAGGCTTGGCATGTTATGTGTAGTGTGCTGATGATACAGGAGGTGGGGTCTGCTGTATCTGTTTGAGAAGGGCCCAAACACCCAATTTTAACATACATTGTAAGTCTGCTGATGTTGGAGTTGCCTTTAGTGCTTAAGAAAGAGGCTCAGGACCCAGAGGACCATGCAGTCTTAAAAGCCTGACATTAAAGCTGATTAGAGTGGAGAAAAAAGCAGCAAGAGAACCAAGAGTCAGGGGGTCTACATCAGACTTTCCCCTTTGCTAAAATAAATGAAGATAATTCATTGTTAACACTATTGTTCTACAAATATGGATGAGGATTACTCTTGGGATAATTCTTTTTTTTCATTCTGGGAACAGTTTTTTTTTAAGATTTGGGGACTGGAAAAACCCTGTTTCCCTGCCATTATCCCGATATTTTAGCGGGGGAGGGAGGCTTGCATTCACATTTAAACCATGTATTCTCTACACAGACACCGAGAAGCACAGACGTGCAGATAATGTCACCCACATCTTGCCCAGGCTTCGGGACCATGAGCTAATTTTATAACAATTGACGGTGACTTAAACTAATGTTGCTAGGGTGCTGTCAGTGATGCTGAATAAATAGGGAAGGACTTCAGGAGAACAGCAAACAGCAGCTGTGACGACTTTTGTTCTGAAGCTACCTCTGCATGCCAGATTTTACCCTCCAGGCACAGCAGCAGAGCACAACTCCCACCTGTTATCTCTCACCATTGAGGCTTGCTTCTTTCTGTTTAAGTTAGGTTAAATATTTCCCCTTTTCCCAGGATTCAGAGCTCATCAGCCCAGCTGTGGTGCACAGTCTTGAAACACAAAACAGCTGGAGACATAATGTGAACAAAGTTCACCTTTTCTTGTTTACATTTGAAAGCTGCTGCACTGTTTATGGGATGATGCATTTGTTTAAATGAATGTCCAGCTATTATTGATTTTTCCTCTCCTTTTTTTTTTCTTTATGATTGTGTCACTGGTGTCGTGCAGCAGAAATCTCTCGCTTTAGCACACCTGCTCACATATTGACTGTGGAAAGAATTAGGCCATGTTCTCCCTACGTTTGCTGTGGGGAAACTCAGGCATGGATTTACCCAAGAGACCCCGTGGAGTCTCTCTCCTTCTTTTCAGCACTCCCACGGTTCTCTGTGAGTTTGCATCTACCCATTTTACAGCATAACAAAAAGTCAGCAGGGTCTTACCCTCTATCTCCTCTCCCTTTTGCCCTATCCTCTGGTCATACTTATATCCTTCTAGGCTGAAGTAATGTAAGATGGAGCAAGAAGCAGGGATAGCATTTGAGAATTTCAACCTCCTGAAGGATTTGGAGAACTGGTAGCTTAGAGATTGTATCACAGGGTATAAGTCTCAATCAATAATTTATTTAACACCCCCAAAAACTTGCATTGACCTGAGCTTTAAGAACACTACTAGCAATGGGAATGCTACACCTTTCAAGAGCCTGCTCATTTACAATTAATACCTTGTTTTGTTTTGAATTTGTCCAGATTCAGCTTCAAACTAAGAGGGTAACTTTTATATGTTTGCAATATTAACACTGTTGTGATTATTTATTTTTACTACTGTCTAAAAAGAGCTGTTTGAACCCCTGAAGTTGCATTGGCCCGGTTGAGGGAAGAAGAAATTTCCCTATTGTGCAAGTACCATGGTTGAGGCATCAGTGTCAAACACCACATGATCACAGTCGGTTGGGTGAGGCCCTTCTCTGTGGTTAGAGATGATGCTTCTCCCCAGCACCATTGCAGAACAACCTACTTGGAAGAGAAGTTTCTTCTCAACTTTTCAGAGAAAAGTTGGCTTATGCCTTAAAACCTGGAGATTTACTTTCTTTAAAATGTGTGTTGTTTTTTTCACCCTGTCCAATATAGCTGCAGATAGTCTCCATAACCATATAAATCCCACGTTATTCTTTGATTCCAGCCAAGACCTTGGCCTCAGTGATACCTGGTCCTAATGACTTCCACTGAGTTACAGTGAAGTTAAATATATTAATAAGGCTCCAGTACTTAATACAGGGAATAAACTTGCTTAAGTCCGGCCAAAGGACTTAAGTAGTATATTGTGTGGATCTTCTCAATAAGCCAACATTTGTAGCAAGCTAAATGTAAGCATGACCTCTCTCACAGTCTGTTTCTTATTGTAAGGATAGATACTGCACTCCCAAATGGCAAACAAGGCAATTGAAGGTTGAAAATTCTATTGGTTAAGACACAGGCTGAAACCTCTCCAAGTGTTGAATTTAATCCATAGGGAAAATTCTTGAGAAACTTTCTTCTAAAAGACTCTGTGTGTGTGTGTTTTTGTTTTTGCTTTGTCACTTTTGCACATCCCTTCTTGCCTGGGTTTGTCTACCAGATGCATAATTTTGGGAGATATTGCTCTTGGGAAAAACTGTTCTCGTTCCTCTTCTTTTAAAGAGTCACAGAGGTTAGACTTGTAGTCTGTGACACTAAATCACTTGATCTGTCCCTGAGACTTTTAGAAATTTGCTTTCCAGTGGATGTTAAAAGCTGAAATTTATTCATCTTGAAGAAAATTGAAGTTTTCTTTAAGGAGAAAATGAGACCACTTTTATCAGCCTTGATATTTTGCAATCCAATAAAAATTGTGGGTTTCACATCTTGAGTCTTGTAGGTGTCACATCTTGGAGAATTTTATGGTTTTTTTCAAGGCATATTTGGACTTTTTGCCCTTTTCCTGCTGGCCTAGAACTTGAATATCATGAGTATAATGAGACTTGCATTGTTTTTTTCTGCATGTAGTATAAGGTTAAGGCTTAAAAAAAAAGACAACTCTATATGTTATTTGAAGTGTAAATATGACTGTGATATACCTAAATATACCTTTTATTCCTATTTTTTAGCTATGTAAACATCAGATTCCTGTAAACATGACAAATCCACATTCCAATGAAGCCTGTAAAAGTCATTGACAGTCCATCTTCTCTTTTTAGTAATAGTAACTTAAATCTGGAATAACTCAATTCACTTAATTTGAATTGCATGAATTGACATAGGTGTGGCTGACAGTGGAAGCTGGCTGGCTGTTCCCAACACCAGGAAATCATGAGGTCACACTTGCTTCTTGGTCCAAAGATATCTTTGTCTTTATTCCAGATGAAGCCACACCAAAAAAATGTGATTCATAATTTTTTTTTTGCACCTGAACTTTTCACAATTAGCATGTGGGGTACAGAGGCATCAAAATACTTTGAGCAAATACAGAAGGTTTAATCATTATTGCCTAATAAGGTATTACTAGGAAAAATAGATATAAAGCAAAATCCCCTTTCCCTTTTCTTTGAGTAAGATTAATATCTAAATATATGAAAAGTTACACTGAAACTGTGATGAAAATTGCTGAGAATATTTTTTCAAGTCTGTTTGACAGTTTTCTGTATTAGTTCTTAAATATTTTCACTTCAGATCTTTTCTCCTGTCTGTTCCCAGAGACAACACTCTGAACAAAGAACTTGAGGAACTTCCATAGAAATAAATAGTATGAATGGTCTAACCTTCACAGAAGTGTAATAAAATAAACCAGACTCAAAAAACCTAACCCCAGCCTTCCAACACATCCTCTCCTTGTAGGTTTAAAAGAATCCCAAATCATCAGGAATAGTCAGTCCTTCTCACATTTTCAGTGTGGCTCAAAAAGATCAGGGAACACACAGGGGAAGGAATGGGGGCAACAGGTTTTACACACTGAAGTGGCTTTCCAGTAAGACTAAACCTGCAGGTGCCTGCACACGTAGGTAAGTCATGGTGCAGTATTCTAAAAATAGTAAGTAAAACAACCCAACACTTATTCTAATTATTCTTTGAAATATTGCCTTTATACAAAAAGGGAGAAAAGAGCCTCACCATTTAAAGAAAGGACAGAGACTGAGAACAGAAAGAGTCGTATAACTGGGGAACTGGGTTGCTCTCTTTCATTTTTATGAAGGCCATTCATGAAATTCTTTCCCAAAATACTTACTAATACCTCCAAATACTGTTTCTGTAAAAGGACTTGGAATCATTAGATGAGATTTTTCCTGAAATGTGGTGAACTCATCGACAAGATTTATTCGGTTAGTTAGTTTAATAAAGATTTGGTTGGGGTTTTTTTTCTCTTCTTTTTTTTTTCTTTCAGAAGAACTAGACTTGTCTCAAGTTTTTAAGAGCATGAATAAGCCTACAGGCATTTATACCTTAACATTTTCTGTTCTGTGTTAATTCATATAACTATTGCTAGATTGTGTTGTATCTATTAAGAAAAATTCTTGTCTGTACAGTTTCTCAGATATTGATAGATATAAACTGGAGATGTATGGCCTAACTAGTCTATCACTAGACTTCTTAGAATGTATTACTATATTAATAATGAAATATAATAAAATGAAATATAATGAATGAATATATAATATAAATGAAAAATATAGTGAAATACAATAAAATGTTAATCTAGTATGTAATATTAAATTTATTTTAAATATTTTATTTTAATTTAAATAATTTAATGAATATCAAAATTATTTTTAAAAAATCGAGAACCTGGGCATTCAAAAATATTTGTAGTACCAGATTTTTATAGATTTTTTTTTAAAATTAGCACAGTGATTTATGAAGCACTAAGTTGGGCTGAGCATCCCCTTGTTTACTTTGGGCAAACTGAGTGACAAAAATAGGTTGTTTAATAGCATTTTCCTGTACCAGGCAGTTTTCATTATGCCACAATATATTTATGGTATGGCAATATAAGTTGAAGTAGATTGTATTGGCACTGCCAGTGTTAATAGAATATTCTATTTGTAATATATCTAGCACTGCAGGCCTTTATTGTATTGCCAGTGGGATTTTCAGAATATGCATGATTGACTTAAGTCCCCTCTCCCCAAAGTCAGTGTGGAAATGTTAGATGCTGAAATAAGAGCAGAAATTAGCTACTGAGAACTTTTGAAATGGACAGTTGAATACAGGGCAATGATTTCTTTTTTGGGGAAAAAAAAAGAGAAAAAAGGGTTGTGTGTTCTGACAAAGTTTAAAGAATGTTCTTGAAAATGTGCAATTGCACAGTTACATGGCCATTTTACATTTCAGACAGTATTTCTATGGCTACATTCCAAAAATTATATCAAATATAGTACCTTTGTCAATGTGGTGAAGTTAATTTAGCCTTTCTAGCATGTTTGCTCTGTGATCCTCTCTTAGAGTCATAATATTTCTTCCATACTAGCTGGATTCAGGGTACAACATAGACTGGGAATAAATCAGGATTATGTAGAGAAAGTGACTGTTATTTATGGGGCTCTTGTTCACTGGTGAAGAAGTTGAAGTGTATGTAGCTGGTACTATGGGAATGGTGAGGAGGAGACCCTCGAGACTGCAGGAGACGTTTTCCTTTTCTCACTTCTCTGCCTGGCACCTGAAGAAGAAATTTTAAGGAAAGCCCTGCTTTGTCTCTGCAGCTTCAGACAGAAGCCGACCCACTGGAGATGCAGGCAGGAGAGAATTTAGCTGTTAAAGTCAAAGAAATATTTTCTGATTAGGTGTGAAGTGATTTTATTATTTTTCCCTAAAGGCTTATAAGGTGACCCACTTTAGGTAACTTTTTATGAAGTACCAAAAAGCATTTATCCAATGCCAGAGCAGCTGCTGACAAATTTCAAGCTTTTATTTCAAAGCATGAAACAGTTAAGTGGTTGGAAGAATATTTTTAAGCATGAGAAAAGCAAAGTAATGTGAAGAGCTGTGCATTTATTTTGAGATGTCTGTAGTCCCAGTTCTCATGAATTTTTACTTGGAGTAGTGATCCAGCCAGTTCACATGATACTTCCCAGCTTCTGCCTCAGTATTTTTCTTAATACAAATAAAATCAACAAACCCCCAAACCAAACCAGCAGCTCCCCCAAATTTGAATGTAAAACCAAACTGCCAATTTGAAAAATTTCTTTCCAAGTGACTGTATTTGTCTGAAAGCAGTGTTTTAAAATGGGAAATGTCAGTTGATCCATTGGATAGGTGCTGTGGCTATTTTCTGATCTTGCAGAAACAGCAGGCAGCTAAAATTCTGACTTTGGTATGTGTGTAAGACTGCACCAAAAAGGATCACTGTCCATATACAGAGTCAAACTGATTTCATTTGGGATAACTCCAATAGATGAAGTACCTCACTGCCAAGTCCCATGCAAGGTCAATATCCCAATAGTTATGTTTTTTGAAGCTTAGGTCTTTCTAAAATGAAGCCAGTTTTGAGTCAAAGTCCAGATCTTACTAACACCCAGCACAATTTGTGGTAAAATTAAGCAAATTTGTGGGATGTTTCCCTGTAATTTTCACTTGTGACTAGTTAATTCTGCTTCTTTGAGATTTAGAAGTTTGGTTGTAAACATTTAAAAGGAGCTGTTTTTCAAAGGCATTCTGGGGAGACTGCTTGCTGGCCTTCTGAGATGTTTTTCAACTAAGCACTGGAAAATCAAGACTACTAAAATCACTGGGAACATGACTTGGAGCAGTTTAGCATTCCAGACCTGACTTTCCTTTCTCCCAGAGAAGAATTTCACTGGGTACTGATTTGCACTTAAAGAAATGAAATTTGCCTAAAGTGTTACGTAGCATGTATTTTCTTTCAGGGAAAAAACCAAAACATGCATATTCAAGGTGTCCTTGACCAGGGCCTACGAAGTTGCTGCAGGTGGGCCTTCCTGAAACAGCCCATGTTACAGAAACTTAAATTTATAAAGCAAACACGTCCCCTTGATCAATAATCAGGAAAGTAGAATATTTTTAGGAACATTTAGAAAGTGGAACTCGATCTGATGTGATTACTTAACGCTCACTTTAAAAAACTGTCAGTCAGTAGCAGTTTTCAGATTTTCTACAACCAACAACAGTGGAGAAAGGGAGAGGCTTGTAGAATTGCGGGTAAAACACAGCTTTGGTGCAGTCTAATAGTTGCTTAGAAGATATAGCTACCAAACTTGACTCAGTGCACTATCGAGGCTGTCTATCAGGAAACATGCACAATCAATGACACAGCAGTTAAGTCTTGAACGTGGTGGTGTAATTTGGATATTCGCTTGATAACTGATCAAAGCATGATGGATTCATAAGATAGGAACTAAAAATACGTAGATATGAATCTTGATCATACTAGATGGAAAAGGGAAAAGATGATTGAGTTATGCTGATTCTGCTAAAGAGCTCCAGCTATATATTAAGGCAGTAAAACTCCCTGTGAAACATGGGAGGAATGTATTACTAGTTAATTACAACAGCACGATATGCCATTGAAGGGATTATTACCACATTTTATGATGACTGTTTTATCATTTCCTTGTTTATACTTTCCTTTGGTAATGAACTTTCCTTCTGAAGTTTGAAATATTTAATATTTGAGCACTAAATATTGTACCCCTTTTGTATTTGATAGGAATAGTTCTTAATATAGGGAGTAAGAATACAACTGCAGATGAATGGAAAACCCAGATGGGAAAATGGCGTTTTCAGTAATTATATGTTGCGTCCAGGCATCAGCAGTGGTGTGGTTGTTTCAGTTTAGGTTTTTTGGTGGTGTTGAAATATGTAAAGGAATAGTTTGTTTTACAGTGGAGAGCAAATTCTGTTCTGGCCTGTAAAGCTGTTGGATTCCCAGGCCAGCCTCAGCAGCACCTCTTCAAATGTGGATGTCTGAAAGATGAACATCTCTTGTTTTAAGTAGTTGGACAACTGTTTGATTGCTCCTTTCTGTAGGAAAATAATCTCTTCATGGTTGGCTATAAGTGGCATCATTTTTCCTTTGGGTTCCCATTGCTGTCCTCTGTATATATTACACATCTGGACTGTAAGTGAAACTTGCTCATTCCTCTGAAACATCTGTTGTGTCCTGCTGCATTGAAGGCCTACTTATCTGGTACTTTTGCTGTGCACTCCATAACTGTATTAAATCTTTGTCTAGCGGCCCCCATTCCAGATACAATCAATTCAAAATCGTGCAGAAATAGTTGATATTTATATTTTTTTGCAGAAGGAGTTACCTTATTTCACAACTAGTTTTTTTTTGTTTATTTGCCTTTTGAGTTTTGTTTGGTTTTGCTTTTGTTTGTTTGAGTTTGCTGTTTGGGGTTTAATGTTTGTTTTCTTTTATTTTTTGTTTGTTTGTTTTGTTCTGTTTAAAAAAAAAAAACAGGTGAAAAAAGGGAAGTCAATAAAAAAGCATAAAAAGTTTTCCCTTTTGCTTTGGAAAATGTAAATATCAAAGGAGAAAAATGGTAGGAAGTTTCCAGTTAGAAAAAAGGTTGTTCCTTTCTTCAGTTTAAAGGTATCAATCTGGTTATCCTGTTTATGCAGCTGCTCATAGAAAGGCCTTAAGAAAAAAAAAAAGGAAACTAATGTAATGTATTCTTCTAGCAAGAGAAGGAAAGAGGAAGAAAAATGAAAAACAGAAAAGAATAAATTACAGAATTTCTGGGTTATGGTGGTTTCTGCTGCTAAACCCCGATAAAGGCAGAAAGAGCTGTGATGGCAAATATTATTCAGAGCTTTCTCATTGAGAGAAACTAAAACAATGAAAGAGAAAAGCCCCTTATCTCCATGAACATGTTTCTTCACACCTAGAGGAGGCTCTGTGTCCTCCCATCCAGAAGACTCAGTGAGAGTCACCACATGACTCAGGGGTAATTCTTCTGCTAGTTTTTCCTTACTTTCTCTGGCACAGGATCTTCAGTTCTGCTGCCTTCTCAGAAGAAAATAAAAGAAGTGAATTCTGAGAAAAGGAACCAGGATTCATAGCTTTGAGAGTGAGTAATAGTAGTAAGCTTCTATAACTTTTCAGACAAAATCTTTGCTTACTGTATTTCCTAGCATCATCATATCCCACGCACTGTCCTGGTACACTCCTGACACATGAGTTATGCTCCCTCCTGTGATGGGAAGGATGGGGGACTTGGCTTTCATTGCTACAAGGCTTTGGTTGCATAGTTTCAAGCACTACCTCTTCCTTCAGCATTCAGGGCACATGGAGAAGTTACCAATTATTTTTTTATTTTTTTTTTTTGTGGAGGATCAAAGCTGGAGAGAGCAAGGGAGATACTCACACAAAGGAAAACCAGCTGCATTTTACAAATACCCAAATTGTGCTATCAGAGCATTAAATATTTATCAGTGAGTGTCTGCCCATTGAGTACTTTGGTATATTTAATTTCTTTTTATTGTTATTGTCTGTCTGGACTTGGACTTATCTCCTTGGCCAAAGATAAAAGATGATTTGTGTCATAAACGTACAGCATGTGAAGCAGGGCTTAGGTTTTTCTTGAGATTCAATTAATGAGGTAAGGGAAGGGCAGAGGTATGGAAGCTAAGCTGCCTTTTAAATTTCATACCATATTGAAAATGGAGCTCTGTCAGAAATAGTTTTGGTTTTGAAGGTCTGCTCTGTGTTAGCAGTACAAGAGGCAGCTACCTAAAATAGGAAAATATTAGGAGGGTGTTTGGGGACTGTTTAGTGAGGGCAAGGCAGGGAGCTGTGGGCGGTGTGTGTTTCCCAGGCTACTGAGGGCAGCAGGGACCAAGGAGCTCGTGCTGATAACAAGTGGATGATAACACTCTAAGGCATTTTTACTTTTCGGCACAGTGTTAAGGCTACAGAGTTGCAGATTGCTTGTGACACATGGTAATTTGTTGAAAATCACTATTTGCAAAATAGAGAGGACCTGTTATATTAGCAGAACTGACAAGAAAATAAACAGCTATTTTTTGTTTTGATGTTGTTTGGTTTATCTTTTTTCTTTTTTAAATCAACAACCTTTGGCACTAGGGAAGAAAGACAGAACGTTGGCTATTATTTACCAAATCAAACGTATTTAAATGCACTGTCTTTGATACTTAATAAATGTTGTATTGTCGCTTTTTGTGGCTAATAAAACTTGGTTTACATTACACCCCATGTCTGCTGTGATTTACCTCCTAGGGCTCACTTAGAGTGCATTAAGAAGCTGCACACAAGATCAGGGTGATTTGCTGCAAAACTTAAATAATTCATTTATGCACCACTGCTCTCAGACAGTGTTTTTACAAACGCTGTAATGAGACAAGCTGTGAAATGTTTTACATGGTGGAAATGAGGGCTGCTGCTCAAGAAAAGTCTTTCTGCACAGATTTGATTCCTTGAAGTCTTCAAGAGGACTTTCAAAGCATTATGGTGTAGACTCCAAAGCCCACTGTCCTGTCGATAGGGCGGTTTGTCCTAACTCAGGAATAGTATTTTTCACCTCCAAGTCCTTCCACTGTAGGACCTGAAATGAGCATGGGATTCTTTAGGAGTGCAGAATGGAAGTTCTAGTTCCTTATGCTGGGACAATGTCCTTTTCTGACTGTGACTGTACCTTGTCTACCACACTGATACTCATTCTTACTCTGCTGTCTGCAGAGTAATATATTGGGCATGGAAGAAATTGGAATGATTGAAGTTAAAATATACCAGAACTAAGCTTTACTGTCAATGTCGTTGACAACTCCCCTGATGTTCACTCTAAATCCTTATCCTCTGGAGTTGTGCTTCTTCTGTGCAGCTGTAACCTTCAATACCCTCTGCAAAAGTCTTATTGTCACGCAGAAGAGCTTGAAAGTATGTCCTGCACCTGCACTTTCAGGAAGCTGTTCTCCAGACATAAAATAGCTCTATTATTTACGCTGCATGTTAGAATAATTTTTATTTCTCCTTATCTAGTAACTTGGATGGAGAAGGGGGAATAGTGTTTGGGGTTGGTGGAGTAAGTGTGACCTCTCTGTCATTTTTGGATGCGTATTAGGCTGTAGCTGTTAACTACACGATCGGATCTAATTTGTCCTACAGGAAGAACAAATTACGGAAGAATTAAAACATAAACAAATTAGTCCTAAATTAGTAATTGGGTAAGAATAATCTGTTTAGAGTATGTGTCTGACTTTGCCAGGAAAAGTATCCAACAGTTTATACTTCCCATGCACATCTCAGAACTGACTTAGAGCATAAGATGAGATAGGGGAAAAGTACTAGGTGTAACTGAGAGTGCTGGATGTCTTTGGTTGGAATTTGTAACTAATTGAAAGAATGTATAATTAGAAGCATATTTTAATATTTAGCATTAAGACAAAAGTGTTTGATTTTTCATAGCTTCTTAATGTGTCAAATTTGCTTTAGAATTTTTTTTCTAGAAAATATTTTGCCGTTGCTTGTAGTTTTGCATAGCAATTATAAACCTTGAAGTGTGCAAAGGAGATTAACATTTTACAGAATGAAAGCTGGAGAAAAAGGAGGAAAACAAAATGTTCGGGCTGCTGCTAGGTAGAGATCCCTTTGAATTTGCTAGCACTCCTGTGAGCATTTCCCCCTCTTCTCAACCAGTTTTGAATCTGAGGAAATTACCATCTGTGCATAGATATGCAGGAAATGAGCTAAATTTGTAGTGTAAACATTTTCAAATGAATATTTGCACAGTACAGTCTCTCAGCAATGCATTATCCTCTTTCATTTGGTAATCAACACATATCCCTTATGAGTTGCGTTGAAAGGGAAGAGAGTGACTCTCACTAAACTCTAATTATCCTTTCCTTCCTCCTGGGAAGAGCTCTCTTTAAGCTCCCTTTTGTGAGCTGCTCTGCATTTCACAATCATTCCACCTCTTGATCACTCCTACTCCTTATTTTGCCTCACAGTGGACTCTAGGATGTAAGGGCGTAGCACAAACCCAGACAGCTCTGTGTAGTGATGTCTGTTGAATCCCTATAAGGTAGGATTCCCAGGCCAACACAAAGCCTCACGGAGATTCAGAGAAATTAACTTTCAGTGGAGGTTTTATGCCGGACACAGGTTTGTGATAATACGTAAATATTTTTTTGTCTTAGGACTGGGAGAATGACATATTTCCATTAGCCCTGAAGTACTTTTGACTCGATTCAATCTGTAGCAACATGAGTCAGCTGTTTCTGCTAAGCAGTGTTTCTAATTCAGCCTTTTCCCTAATAAGCACGTAGGCATAACGTGAGCTTCCTACACCGATTAATCTGTGTTTCCTCCATATGGTTTGGAGATTTTTATTTTCTTTTAATTCAGTGCAAGCTGCTGAACAGTAAAATGCAGTCAAGGTCTCGTTCTAGCAAAAAACAGACCCCAGCTGAAGTTGTCAGGGAATCGCCAAGTTTAGCGTATCCTGGTGATTTTGGAAAAGGAATTTTTCAGCCAGTACATCTGACTACCAGGGCTTGAAAATGGTTTTAAGTTGTTGAGTAGTCATGTGTAGGAGACCCTGTGTTTTTCTGTGGTAAATTTCTGAAGGCAGCGTGTGAAGAAGAAAGCTGGACCAAACCTCACTAAAGATGGTTCAGAAGGACAAAGCAATAGGCCTGAGATAATTCAGCTGAGATACTACACCTCCATGAGAGGGAGAAGGAGTGGGGACATCAGAAGACAGGAGAGGAAGCAGTTGGAGAAGATCTGTGTTTGGTGTAATATTGAACTTAAGAGGCTTGGAAGTATATACTTTGTATTTGGGAAGGGTGGGAATTTACAGCCTGTGCATGGAACAGAGCGACTTTATTTGCTAATTTTAATGTGCAATTTGGAGTGTTAGAGTGATACTAGCGAAGTCTTGCTATTGCTGCCTCTGGGCTATCAGAGTAAAGCTGCAGCCCTATTCGTGTGCATCCACAGATACAGAAAACACAAAGACATAAAGGGTGCACACATGCATGGTAAAGCACTGCAAAATCTAAATCGCCCCCAGAAACCTTGATTAACACCCTCTCCTCCCACCCCCCCCAATAAAAGAAAAAGCTCAAACCAGAATTAAAACCTTTTTTCTTTTAGTATCAATGAAATCTAATGGCATAGTTTTTCTCCTTCAAGCAGGGAGAATGTTAATTCCCGGAATGCACTTTATACAAATTAAAGTCCTTTCCCCTTCCAAACATAATTTTTAACAAAGGAATCAATCTCTCCCAGCAAACCAAGGTGAACAAATACATATATAAAATAATTAAATTGCTTTTTTCTTATTATAAGAGTTTGTTTGGTTTGTAAACCCAAGCCGGAATATTTATGCCCTTCCTCTTAGGGAAGGTCAGCAGATATACACTCAATTACCTATTTGTGTGCGTTAAATCAAACTACTCTATATTCAATATTTTGTTTTTTAATTTTGCCTGAGCAGGAAGCTGGAAATCCAAATTAATGACTCTTCCCTGGTGACATAAATTCTGCGAGGTGTTTGTGGCTTGCTTGCCTTGTTAAAGTGCTCTGACATGATTGATAACCGTTGTCCTCTCCGACAGCGAGGGCTGCACAGCGGTGGCAAGTAGACCAGCAAGCATGCAGGGAACTTGTACTAGGATCCAAATTCGAGATGTTTTCATTTTTAATACTTCCAGGTTGTGAGGAATGGTTTCTAAACAGGCTGGTATACCCTTCTTGTTTTCTTGCTAACAGCTGCTGTTGGACATGATAATATACCAAAGTCACTGCAGCTGAGCAAGGAAAAGTAAAGCTTGTTTCTGTGGGGTATCTGGGGGAAGTAAAGTCCCTGCTGCTGAGGGGAGAACTGCTCTGCTGGGACCACCTTGTGCACACCCTATAGTGGTTACATAGTTTAACTTGCACACCGATTAGTTGGACCCTGAACCTACAGGGCCAGATTTCTTCCAGAAAATAGTAAAGCTGCCATAAAAAAAAAAAACAAAACAAAAACCAAAACCAGATAAAAAACATTTCAAACTACTTTGCAACAGCTTTTTAGTGTTCAGTTAATTTTCTCAAGCAGTTATTAACCCTTGTCTCGTGCCAAGACGGCCTTTACTCCAATGGGCTGGGAACCTGATGGACCAGTGCAGGCAAGATGAAGTGTAAGCACCTTGGGAAAAGCTTCTGTTAATTTTGGGTCTTTGTTTTAATCTTGTACTCTTTTTCCCATTGTGTGATACTCAGGTGAAGAGTGGGTTTGTCTTCTGTGGGCTAACGTTTTTGAGGCTTGTGGAGTTGCTAAGGGATAGCTTGCCAACTCATATAATTAGCATCTTTTCTTTAATGCAGCATTTCAGTCCCTCCCAATTTGTTCAAAATACAGGAGCTTAACTTGAGCAATAGGTATTATCTGCAGTAAGTGCTCAGTAAGGTACAACTGAAAACAACAGATTAAGTATTAGACAAAAATTGCCTTGATCTGGTAATCTATGCAAAAATTGGAAAAAAAGTTTAAAGTGTTTGGTGTTTAAATAATGAATATGCAACATTTATAGAAATAGCTATTGCCAAAGCTTTGAATGCGAGTTCGAATCAACCTTAAAATTGACAAAACACCCTTACAAAGGGCTGAAGAAATGAGTAGCACCAGTCACCTGTGGTTGTTGATGTGGCTGCAATCCCAGCAGAAGTACCTGTATTGCAGCGTGGACACCTCTCTGTAATCAATGTATTGTTACTGCTACTTTTTATTTTGTCTTTAGGCAGAAGTAGGAAGTAAATGTAAGTAAAAGAGCCGTGCACATTGCTCTTTTCATAATCCTTGTGCTATGAACTGTTTTTCCCCATAGGCTATTAGTGTCTTTGAATAAGTATCTCGTTCCTTTCAATAAACACTGTGCATCTGAAGTTAAAGAAGCTACTTGTAACTAAAGTGACAGCTACTCAACTGCTAGCAACCAAAAGAAGCTTTCTAAACCTGAAGGTGTCACATCATTTTCATAGCTGCATTTCAGAGCTCTTGAAGATTCAAGTGCCATATTTTCAGGCAGAAACAGGTAGTCATCTGGGGTGTTTATTCATTGAAGGTCAGGCTTTTGTATTATGAAACTTCTAGCAGATGTGATAAGCAGTAAATTGCAGATCTATCACCTTTTCTTTTCTGTCTTTTTTTTTTTTTCCTCCCAGTGAGCATGTGTGTGAAATCAGCAGAATACTGCCTGCATTTGATTTATGGCCCACTTTTGACCAACTCTTATCAGGTTCCCACAAGCCCTTTTCTGATGCAGCTCGTGTCTGAATGACAATAGACAACCAGTGCCATTATGCTCCAAAATCCCTCTCTGCATTCTAGACACCTAAGATTACATCTGGGCTATTGATTTATTACTCCCCCCCTGCTTTTTTTTTCCCCCACAGGGACCAGTTTGTTCAGCCTGAACAAGATAGACTATTATTAAACTGAGCAAACTACTCCATGTGAACTTGGTAAAGAAATAATCATTTGCAACCACCTTTCTAACCACCCAGGTTCATAAAGAAATGTAGGTGTTGAAATATTAAGTCTGTTTATATATGGGTCCCACCATTCGTGTTTGTTCAGATTATATGTAATTTATATACATGAAATGAGACCCAACAGGCATTCTGTTGTGTTGGACATTATAGGCATATTGCCTAAAGCACTGCAGTATTACCACCCAATGTACAAAACCCAAATTATTACAAATCTTCGTTATAGAAATACCTACTGTAACGCCAACTGTATCTCTGGCAGGGAGGTTTTATGACACATTTTAGAGCCTCAGCAAAATTTATATGCTCTACCTAGATTTTTTTCTTTTACTTTTTTTGGGGGGAGGGATAGGAAGCTATAAATTTTACAGTGCGTTGAATTTTTATATCTCCTAAAAATGTACTGTGCAGGATTCACATTTAATATCCCTCAGCTATAGTCATCTGTGTATTTAAGTCAGTAAGTGAAAAGGTACAGTCAGGGCTCTTAGTTAAAATAGTTATTTTTTTCTTTTCTCTCTCCTCCTCTCAACTCCCCCTTCCCTCCCACAAGCACATACCTCACCCTTGCATCTTCTTTTGGTTAAAATAACATTACAAAAGCTGATTCACTGGTCCAGAGTTCACCCAGAACTGCTCTGGCTTGCTTTCAGGAAACTCTGAGCACCTCTGAGCCAGACCAACAACTTCTGCAGGTGCTCTGAGGAAAACCCAGAGCATAGCATGGACCAAACACCACAGAGGCTTTCAGAGCTTTTCTCCCCCTGTCCTTGGTCATGTGGACAGATCTGCTTGACTTTCAACTACACCTCCCATGGTCTATTCCTACCTCAAAGGATTTATTTTATTCTGCCTACATTTCCCTGTGTACAAGTGTCTATAGTTGCTTTAGTCCCGTTAGACTGTTTCAGTGGTGCATGTGGGCAGAAAATATCACACACAGGCTGTAATTTAACTATTTCCTTTTACTGCCTTAGAGTACTGCTGATAATTTTATTTTTTTTTAAGACATTTCTTTGTTCTCCTGTGGAGCAAAACTACCTATCAGCAAAGAACCAAATAATGCCAGAATCGAGTGGGGAAAAATTAACTTTTGTCATTTGTTACTAGATGTCATGTTTTTATCACATGATTTTCTCATATTTAAGAATAAAATAGTCCATATAGAAAAAACATTCTTCATTTGAATTTTTATAATTATTCCATGATTCCTTCTGTGGGCTTCTATTTCTTCTCTGCCCGTTCAGGGCTTTATCCTGCCAGATCCTTTGTCTATTCCAATAAGACACCTATGAATATGCTCAACAGCATTTGGAAGCTCAGATATCCATGAATTTTTTTTTAAATACTGCAGTATTTTTCTGTAAAGATGGCTGGTCAATGGGGTGTCTGAGTAATACCTGCCACTGAGGCCTTGTAGAAAGTGAAAATCATGCCTTTTCAATTAGAATCTAGTTGAGCATCTAAATACTGGGATGAGAAAAGGGACTGTATAATCCTGAGTATGACTGACTGAGTCTGTTCAGTAGGGAAGAAATAAGTTACACAGAAATACATAAATCAGAGCTTCACAGACCCACAGATTGCATTGCTATTGGTAACAGAGAGCACTGTGGCTCTGCAAGGATACTGGAGAGTTACAGCAGTTTCTGGTTAGAGTACGGAGAATAATTAATGGCCATTGGAAAAGGATGAAATGTTTTTTCCTCAGAATGGAGCAAGCAAGCAAGGAGGGATGCGAAGGCAGCACAAAACAAGAAGTGGAGAGTCAGGCAAACTGAAATATGGCAGGCAGAAAAACCCAAAAGGGAACACTTTTTCCCGTAATGTGTAACTCAGCTGGGAAATTCTGTGCTTCTGTTCAACGGAGAACAAATCAAATTTTAGAGAGAGATAACCAAATTTATAGCAGTAGTCCATGCTACAGCAGGAAAAGCAACGTCAAGGTCATTAGAAATGTACTGCATCCAGCCTTCAGTCACTGGGTGTTTGGGGGTTGAGGGGACAAGTAGCCAATAACTACAGGTAGTAGAGCTGCACTTTGAAGCCTGGTTCTGGCCACGTGAGACTAAGCTTGAATGGACTGTTGTCCTTATCTAGTACTGCATTTTCTTTGCTTTTATCGTTAAATTCAATATTTTTTAAAGGTTTGGGATAACCAGGGTATTGGATGTCCTGTGCAGAATGCCTTTCCCAGCTTCCCTATATCGTGGTTCACCGTTGTACAAAGGAAACAGAAATCACAGTAATACAAACAAGCCAAAAGAGATTTAGGTCTTGCTGAAGTGGATTGTCACTTTTGTGACAGTCACTGGCTGTTTGCAATAAGCTCTTCAGAGTCTTTCTGGCCTGTGTTACAAATGTTGTTTCGCTTGCATCTCAGTGTCACCAGAAAAAAAGCTGTGGCAGAAACCTGCTCTGGGTAAGTCAGATCTGGAGTTTTTCTGGCTTCATGGTTTCTTCCTCTGCCATGGAAACTCCACCATTCCCTCATTGCAGCTGACTTGAAATTATGATTTATTTGTCTAAAGGCATTTCCTGGTTTCACTTTGTTTTGGAGCAGAAACCTATTTTATTTCTTTTAGCTTCTGGTGTCTTCTACCCTGGAATACAGACACTGGCCCGCACAAGTATTGGCTTGCATAATGCTGCTTCAGATAAAGGTCATAAATGGTCTTATTTGGAAATTAATTCAAATAAGAAAGAGTACGAGCCAAAACCAAGCCTCTACTGGGCATGTTAATAATGTCATTTGTTTACAGAGTGCAAGATCACTGCTCTAGGACATCCTGAATCATTGGCTGTGGCCCTTAGTGTTTGCCTTTGGTTGTCCTTGTTGTGAGGGAAGCAAGTCCAAAGGTCAGACAGACTCTGCTGGACCAGCACTGCCTGAAGATAGCTATTCATCTTCTGGAAATCCAGGCTGATATTTTGAAAGATGGAAGTTAGGATTTTGATGCCTTAAAAAAAAATGAAATAAAATAGATGGGATTCACTTCATTCCATGGACTAGTTCCAGTACAGTCATTGGCACTGAAACCAGGAGAAATTAGTGCTGCAGTTCTTGAAAAATAACCAAGAAAAAGAAGGTTTTGTAATGTTGGAAGAGAGCGGCAGCAGATAGGAACTGGTATTTGAGGGCTGTGTCCATGGCATGTGTGACAGGAAAGCCTGTCGGCATGAGTTTTTGGGATGCTTATTTCTTAAAAATGTAAAATCCGTGTGGCTTTGGGTTTTTTGAGCAGTCTTCAATAATTGCAGAAATATTCCCCACAGAAAACATATTTGTTTTATTGCTGTTCTCAAAAACCCACAGAAGGGTGTGAGAAGACACAGTCAAAATATAGTCTTTAGGAAAGGGTGTTTGTTGCAGAGGCAGGCAGGGCTCCCATGGCTCCACGAAGAAAGTATGCTGGGTTTCAGCAGGTAGCAGGTAAAAGAGCAAACAAATAGGGAGCCATATTGTCAGCAATGCTGAAAAGTGCTCTGATGCCCTTTCCTAAGCATTTTCTCATCAACATCAACAAGATCAGATGTTTATCGGAGACATGAATAGCACAAACACATGGCTCTTGGCTCTTTTCTTCAGTAAGTAGCAGTAGCAATTAATTAGCTCTTGGAACATGTTGTATCCATAGAGAGAATTTTAAACCCCCACTTTGTTTTTTAAGGTTTAGCAGTATTTCTGAACAGTTCAAAGGCGCTTGTTTAACATGTGGAAGACTGGCATTCTTACTTCAGCATCAGGTAAACAAAGAATGTCTCCCCTCAAGTTCAGCTGCACTTTTGGTTTAACAGAGCACGTTTCACTTGTTACAGTGAATAAAGAGCAGGGGATATTCAAACACTCTGCGAGGGTCTCCTGGGTGTAGCTATGGATAGTAGGTAGTATTTATGCTCCATTTTGTATGCTTGTCAACAGCTCTTTGTGTCAGATTTTTTTTTTTTAGTGCAGGTTGTCCTCAGGAAAGGAATGAAAAGGAGTGAATGTTGTCTCAGCTGCCATAAAGTGTTATGTTCTAAGTATAAATCATCATCCTGAAGTTCATTAACCTTAATATAGTTTAGTCTTTATGTGTCATCAGTTGAGCCCAAGCCTTCCAGATGAGTCATTTGCTATCTGCTGGATTTGTGGGGGCCAGCTAATTTTTGCATATCATGAACATTTTTCATAGGTCTCTTCCCTTCTGTGCTCTGCTCATTGAATTGGGATGGCATTTGTTGAACTGAGAAGGTGCTGTGAGACAAGCAGGGTTGGGACAGCCTAAAAGAAGAGGAGGAACTGACTCCAGATGAAAAATCCACCACAGCATGATAGCAAGGGTGCCAATGAAGTGGTGTAAGAGCTCTGATTCTCTTTCTTTTTCTACTGCACAAGTGTGTAAATCAGGGATCGCCCTGTTGTGGCAAAGGGAAACATGTAGTTGAGAAACATCCCTAAAGCTGAGAAACAACCCAGCCTGGGCTATCCACAAGGCGATGCAGATGCCCAAAAATGAGTGTTCGTGAACACTGAGCAAGTGGGGGAGCCTTGAGGGATGGCAGCAGAGCTGAGCCGGTGTCCTCAGCAGCCACCTCAGCACAGCAGCTGGTTTGCCAGTGTCCCAGACTGCCCAAGGGTCACATCGTGGGTTGATTTTAAGGAGGGATGTAAAGCAGGATAATCTAGCCACTGACCTTGTGGAGTTTTATAGGGAACTCATCCAGTGCCCAGAGGCTGGCGTGACACAGGTGGTGTTCGCTGGAAGGTTTGACAAATGGGCTGTGGAGACTGGCACCGTGCGTGAAGCAGAGGCAGGGGTCGATGTAGTGTGTGTGAGATGAAAGATGAGGACAGGGCTAGGTCAGGAAGAACATTGTATCTTGGGCAGTTGTCTTTTCCACTGTCCAAATTCCACAGAATCAGTTTTTCCATCTCCTCCAGCAAATATGAGGCATTTGCAATTCACGCTTTTAAACACCACTGTCTATTTCTGCTACTTTGAGAATTAAAAAAATGCCTGAACATGTGCACACAGAGATATAATAGAAGAAAATAAAAATCCCCCTGTAGCTTCAGGTCATCACTCTTTTGGCTGCATGAAGCTCACCTATTGACAGAAATCATCTACCTCCAGCTGATCTTACTTCTCGGCCAAGGCCTGAAAGTCTGTCACCTCCCGTCATGATCTGTCATACAAACATCACATGCAGTGTTAACCTAGTGGTTAGGAAGATTTATTGCAAGTCTGTTGAATCATTTTTTTATTTTTTTTTTAAACCACCCAATACAATGGGGGTGAATTGTCTTATAGATTTAAGGGCAGAGGCTGGGTCTTAATTTATCCCAGTAACCTGCCCAGAGTGCAAGCAAGAATCCTGTGGACTGCACGAAAAGTGCTTGAGTCAGACCCTTCTCTGCTCTGGACTCAATAAGGGCATGAGTTGATCTAAACACCTATATCTTCTTCTGTGCTGGGGGATAGAGGGAGGAGAAAAAAAAACTCAGTGTCCTCTCTGGCTGAATTTCTAGTTGTGTTTCACAAGGCTGTTACTTGGCTCATCCCTTACCTGCACACATTGCAGAATAGCCCTGCTGCAGCCCCTCTGCATTGGACTGTCTGGATTTTTCTACGAGAACATAGGCTTGGCCTTTCCCTTCAGCCTCTGCTTTTCTCTGTCTTGTTTCTTCTTAGCTGTTTTTCCTCTTCCTCCTTTTTGCCTTCTCTAGGCTGTCACAAACTGTGCCTCTTGATGCCCTGTTGTGGCTGCTCCGCTGCCTTTCTCTCCAGGGCTCTGAGTGGGCAGTGCCAATGAATTGTTTTCCAAAGCTTAAGAGCTGCAGTATCCTGGTTTTGACCTCGGAAAAATAATGATTTGTACAGACTTGCTGATTTGAAAAGGGTCTTTAAAATAAGAAAGAGGGAGATTACCTGCTGAAAATCATCTTCATTTGCATGAACAAAAGTTATTTGTATATGTAAAATTTTTAAAGGCAACTTGGCAGAATTGAGAGAAATGACACATAGGTTGTTAAATAATCTCTGAGGTCCTTGTGATATGTTAGAGTCTCAAATGAAAAGATACCTGTATCATTATAATTGGCACTCAACTTGAAGATCTTTGCTTAACATAATTTAAACTGATAAACTTTTAATCATAATTTAAGCATGGCATAACACTTAAATGTAGTTTTTCATCTTTTAAACAAATTCTTGTTGTTTTTTCTTTGTTTTCTGAAAGCTCTTCCTTTTGCTGTCACAAAACAATTGCAACTACAGCACTAAAAATACTTTTAAATGTATTGTAATGGTGAGAAGAAGTGGCTGTGTTCAAGGCCTGGAGAGAGTAAGTAGTGGAGTTATAGTTTTAAAACCCCCAAGTAATTTACCTGAACTGAAGCTCCTGATCTTTGCACCACATCACCTATTGTATGTAAGAATCAATCAATCAGCTGCATTGACACCTCTCCATTAACTAGTTTGTCCTCAGTTCTTGACTAGGTGAAGGGTCCATGAGGACACGGGTCCTATCCTCAGCTGCCTGACTGGGAACAAGACTGAGGCTGAAGTAATGTTTGAAAGGTTTTCTTTTATTTGTAGAACAAATGTTTTCATCTAACTGTGTAGCACAGTCAAACAGTGTGAAGGAAACATAACAATCCCCCTCTCTTTATCTGTGTTTTTATAAGGTCACCCATCACCACGGTATCTAAGTGTCTTTCTTCTTTCCTTTAAGGGTCCTGGTCAGGAGTTGAAAATAAGGAAAAGAGAGGAAGAAAAACACAAAGAAAGAGGCATATGAAAAGTAAAAATACGGAGCTGGAGGTGAACCTAAACACTCAGAGGTAATTTGCCTTGAGGAGCAAGAACCCTTGAGACCTATGCTTAGACTTTGTAAAAAAGAATCTGTGAACAATGGTAAAGGGTATGAACGTGCTATCCCTCTGACAGGTATGTAAACCTTAGGATTAAAATAACAGTTTCAAAAGTCCTTCTGTCAGAGTGAGTTTGCTTTAGCTAGTCAGGGTTTCAGGGGAAGTATCACAAAGACAATTTATATCACGTGGACATAGAAATGGAAAATTCCGTTTGAAATTTCTAACCAGGTTGGTTCTTGAAGCATATTCTATAAAACTTGGCAAAGTTACCATGACATTAGGATAACATTGTATAAAATCAGATAATTAAGGATTAGAAGCAGTGGATTTTAAGAAATATTTTTCCTGTACATGCTGAATCACCTTTAGGATAAATTTCATACATGAGAAGGAAAACGAAGAATCGGGAAGGGCACAAAATTTGAGTTTCCTTTTTTTGTCTTTGTGTCAATTATTGTTTTGTTTTGAAAATATTTTCACCAACGGTTCTGGTAATCCCTGTACTCTTTTATTTCACAAAGTAATTGGAAAGGGTTCCTTAAAGGCTTTTAAATTTTTACCTTAGTTTAACAGTATATTTCCATTTTACCACTTCTTTTGTTTTGGGGGTTGGTTTTTTGTACTTGACAGACATTCATGGTAATGCTAAGGAGAAGATGATGTTCTGAGGCATTCACATGTGATTGAAATGCCCACCAACTATTTGTATGCTAATCACATCCCTTCGACAAACACAAGCCACTAACCAAATTCCTTTTTGCATACTGTAAAGAAATAAGAGAATTTTTAACCACAGAAAACAGGCATTGGTGTACATAAAAGGAATGAAATTATTCAGCATGTGCTTATTGATACGTCTTTAATCAGCAACTTCCTCCTCCCAGAGATCTTACTTGAGGTTTGCAGATGACCACATGTAATGATGTGGTTTCTCGTCACTGGTAATGACTATGTGAGGCAGCAATATGTGGTGCAAAATATTATTACCCAGTAAGTGGCATTTAACCGACCTAGTTACCCCAAAAGCTAATTGCTAGCTTGTATACCTCACCACACCTTCCAGCAACACAGTAGACTTCAAGGAATGTTGAGCAAAAATTTCAGCTGCTGTCAGGCCGCGTTCAGGTCGGGTGTAAGGCCCACTAAAGTCAATGGCTGGCTCACACTGTGAAGCAAAGTAGACTAAAAGGTCAAATTCTCAAGATCTTCTCATGAACTTTGGCATTTGCTTTGACAAATCCCATGCCTCCATTCATAGCCACTGGTTCAACAAGCTACTTAGATCTATGAGCAGGTTAGAAAGACATGAGTCATTGCAGTGCCCTCAGCACGGTGACTCACATCCTTCACCAGCGTCCCCTAAGCTGCCCCCTGGGTTGGCCCTTTCCCTCCAACAGTATGTTGAGAAGGCTTGTCTGCAGTTTCAGGTGTTTATTAAAGGAAAATGGGTCATGATGATGGATTGTGTTTTTGCTGCCTGCTTGGAAAGTGTGACCCCAAATAATGACCCCAAATATTGGGATCTCTGTGTGGTTCTTTCCTATTTTACTCCACCAAGTGTGTCATGTGTAAAGGCATTATAATTCAAGAAGAAGAACTTTTCCAGAATTACTACCCATAGCTCTCAAATAGGAACAGTAAAATTATTTCTTTTAATTGCTTTCTCTTTATTTCAGTTTACATGTACCCCTTCTGTGCAATGAACTTCACTGCAAGTCCAAAGAAATCTTAACAATTGTTTCTCAGACCCATTATTTGTGCATATTCTCTATCAGAGAATCATAAAAATCAGAGACAGAAAAGTTCTTCTGTGTTAGATCATCTCATTGCTGCCCCTGCTGACACAGATCTTTGCCCCAGTACAGTATATTCTCTAGTGCTTTGTCCAGACTAGCCTTAGGTAGATTAAATATGGTACTTTCTTACTGCCCTGTCAGAAGCTGTTGGAGAAACTCAGATGTAATTGGCACTGGCACCCTTTCAAGGTGTGTTGTGGACCTTACCACACTTGTCATTTGTATCCAAAGACAGTGCTTTCCTCCAGCTGTCATGAGTATTGTGTGGCCATAATTCTTTCAGACCCAGCATACAGCCTGTGCTGAACACTTACAGCTAAGATGGAACAAAAGACATGAAAATGTGGTTTTGGTTTCTTTTTGGCAGACAGTGTACATAGGGTTAATTCTTTTGAGCAACCCGGAGATGAAATAGTAAGGTGAGGGCCTCTAGAATATTTTGTTGATGAAAACTAGAGGTATTGAGATATGATGTGCTTGTCTGCACATGAAGCTTTTACCTAGATAGAGAGGTATATTTTGCAAGGTTCAATTAATAACTACATTTGAAATAGCAACTGTCTGCTCTTGTGACACGGAAAGCAGATTTAGCCAAACAGTGAGTGCTTTTGAAGAACACTGCAGATATACACCTTTAAGCAAAGTAGTAATAATGTTTGGAGTTTCCTTTTCCTCTCAAGGAATGCATAAAGTGTTTCATTCAGTCCCTGCTGAAACTGTGCTGCTGCTTTGGGGTTAGGACATGCCTGCCACTCCGTGGCATGACAAAATATATGTTAGTCTTGATGGGAAGTCAGTAATAAGCTGCTGGGCCTCTTGGATTCAGACTCTTCTTCTTGAACTTTTCTGTTTCTCCCAAAAGATGTTGACACACCACCCAGAAAAGAAAACAAAGGTTGTTAGCTGATCCCTTAGCTTAAGTGTTTTCTTTCTTCACTCATTGTCACCAGAACCCCAACTTTTAATTCTACCAGCTGCAGACCCATAAAGCCACGAGTCTCTAAGTGCAATTCTCCATTCAGATCCCCATCATTACTCATTTCTATAGCTTTACAGAGAGGGGAATACTGTCTTTTGGTGTAGCTTCTTTACTTACTACTTTTACTCAACTCATATTGAAGATTCCTAGCATAGGGGCTACTCATAGTGGTCTCACTGCTTGCTGTTACTGCCTGTGAGTTCATATATCCCAAACTGATCTCACATGATGTAGCCCAATGTTCTTTGGACATGTAGCACCACATTAAAATGTCATTTTAAGCAATTAATATTTTATTTATAAATACTTATAAATATTTATTATAAACAAGGCTATAAACGGCAGCTCATAAGAAGAAATCTATTACATTTGTATTAAAACGTGTTCAAAAGTTTAATTATAAGAGGAAAAAAAATTCAGTTGAACTGTTAAAAAATATATTGCAGTGCCCTGCTTTGGCCAGTCCATGTCAGGCTGCAACATTCAACTGAAAAGGCAGATTTTGTTGCGTTCCATGCTAAATCCGGGAAACCAAACTGGTGATTTATGGAACAGCTAAATACTCCATGTTCTTGTCTTTCTTGGGCAATAGTCTTGTTCAAGTCTCTGGGTCAAATGCTGCTCTTGAAATCCCCTGTGTGACTCATGGCTGAGGATTTGAAAGATGAGGTTTTGGGCCTACTGGAAATCCCGCTCTTGAAAGTGGGATTCATCCTCCTGACTCAAACCGTGGGCTTATATCTAACTCTGGAGGGACCCCCATTTTGTTGATCCATAAATCAGAGGTCTGACTGCACTGGAGTCATCTTCTTGGTAGGGACCCATCTTTGTGACACATTTCTTGAAGTGGTTTTGTTCCCCTTTTCTGTAAACTCTTTCTAGAAAGTCATGGAGACACAACTTTGTGGGGCTGTTTCACCCAAAACATTACACCCTTTAGGAGAAGGATGTATTTGACTAATTACCCCTTTGTAATACAGGGCTGAAAAAGGGCAGTTTTTAAAAATAAATAAATAATCTAAAATAATTAAAATCATCATCTCAACTCTGGTAGCTGTTTTATGTCTTTACCTCAAACCAGAATGACCAAACATCTCTGATTAAGTATCCTACAGAAGCATTTAAATCCAGCAATTTTAATAGTTCTTAACAACTCCCATTGATGGTATTATTTTTCATTGGGAAGAAAAATGGTTATTACTCACATTGACCTCCAGTAAATCTTGTCACCCAGCCCATACCCTAGTCTTGAAATATAATTAAAGCACTCTGTTTTGATAATAGTGACTTACAAAAGTGTAGGAACTAGTATTTACATTTTCTCTTTTTATTGCTTTTAAGTTTCATACGAAAAGAAAGGTAATGGAACTGAATTACCTTAAATGGCCAAGACTGATTTATTTCTGTCTAGAAATGTTGTAGTTTACATACATCAAATATATATTTTTTTTTTCCTAGGATTACCTCAGTGTTTGACTGGCTTTTTTTTTTTTTTTTTTTTTTTTTTTTTTTTTTTTTTTTGATTTTGAATTCAATCCACGCTGTAAACACCTTCAGAGGACCAAAGCAGTTGTTTTTGCCCACGTGAAAAAAAGGTGACTAATCAAATAAATAAAAATGAGGTGTACAGCCATATATTTCTGCATACTGCTGCTCATGATATTCTGTGTTGTTGTAGCAACATGTTCCTCATCTATATTTAGTTTAATAGCTGCTTTTGGAATATTGCAAGCTAGTACAGTATATTATCAAGTGGTTTGAATGACATCATAACCTATGAGTGTCATCTCTTGTGGGTTATAAAACCCTCCCAAACCTTCCGTTTGTATTAATGTCTTGTAATATAATTTTAAACCAGGTATTATAGTTTACAGTGGAAGGATAAAATTCTGGCCTGCCTCCTACAGTGCACTGGGGGAAGAAGAGGGCATAGGAAAGCACATTTCCCACCCTACCTGGGCACGGACTGGGTGAGACAGGCAGTTTGGTGATTACTGGGCTGTTTTTCCGGTGGGTCAGGAGGAGAAATTTGTCAGTCTTTGGGGAGTATCTTAGGTGGTCCCTGCCCACACTTAAGAACTTGATCTTTTGCTGAAATTTGATTTTTAGGACAGAAACATCACATCAACTGCATCCTGTCTTTTGCCATATTGCCAGGTGATGCACCCAAATGCATAAGGCAGGGTGTGTTTCTTTGGAGGTGTGTGCCTTGTTCCATTGATGATTGAGGTACTATCTTAAACAGAGTTGAGAGCCTCTCAACTAGTGCTGGTGAGTGGGATTAACCCCGTGTCTTCCAGCCAAGTCCACAGGTTTTTGCAGGAAACGTGGAGTAGCATCTTCAGCAATTTGATGGGAATATCTTTGGTGGAACTCTGTCTTCTGTTTCTTGGAGAGGAATGTATTTCTAACTCCTATAATCCCGTTTTATATTGGAGGCCTCCTTATGAGGTCATTAGAATTGCTTGTTGGGGAATCTGTGGTAGGTATCTGTCTTCAATGAAGTGAAAAGGAAAGTAGAAGTCTCTGTAAAGTGTGAATCACACATTTAAGCCTATGCCTGTGTGGAAAGTGC